>NC_138560.1:2222395-2264093 GCF_964273705.1 Natrix helvetica
TAACATGGAAATTTTGTGAAACCCAAAAAAGGAAATTTTCAACTCATCTGAAATATTTAACAAAGTAGAAGTCTACTTTAATAACCTGGTCTACTACTTTGTGTTACAAAGCACACGTAACACACTTATTCTGGCTATTAACCTAACCCTCTTTCTGCAAATTCCCTAATGTATGAAATGGTAAGCAGATCAATTAGCTCGCATTCACACCACATAGTAATCCATATAACAATTTAAAGAAACCTCAAGATGAAATATATCCAGGCTTGAAATTGTTGTGTCAGGGTTGATGGTAGGCTTTCCTTCTCTTGGATGTATAACTAAGCTGAACTCAAATTCACATATGAAATGTGATCACGTTGTGCAAGCTTCCTGAAAGAGCTTCAACTCCAGAGCTAGGTCTGCTAAAGGCCCCCTGTTCTCAGCAACAAACTTCATGCATCAAGGCAGGCAAGCATTTTTCTCTGTGCACATTATGGAGGTGCGAATTTGGAAGGACGTTGAAAAGAAAGTCTCTCCCAACAGTTAATACCAATGTGTCTGTTTTAGCAAATATCACTATGTGTTGTGTGAAAGAATGCACGTTTTTTAATCTGGAGAATAAAGATATTCATGTATTTGATGCTGAAGGCGATGGTCATGGCAGAGTTTGAGAAGTCATAAGTATAACCACATCAGAGTAGAATGTTACCTTTTGTTTCCCTTTAGAGCTCGAACGAGGGGGCTATGCGTGCAGTGATGGTAAGTAGCTTTGGTTTATTTTCTGCCATTGCTTTCTCCCATTCTTCTTCCATCCGAATAAGCAACCTGCTTCATTCTTCTACCTAAACCAAAAACATCGTCAGACTCCCCCCTCCCCAGCATAATCACAACAGAAAGAGCCCAAATATTTGGCCTGTTTCTATCTTTTTTTACAATTGATCCCTTAAAAATTGGGCCAAATCTCCCATACCTGTTTGGTGCTTGATTCTCTCCGCCCCCCCCCCCCATTTTAAACCAATTCTTCCCTCCCAAAGTGCACAGTTGCAGCAGCCACCCGACCCATCCACAGATGAAACACAATTCTCATACAAAAACTCCAGAAATGCAGAGAAAAACACAGATGCCCTCTTGGCCCCACCAGCCTGACCCAGTTGGCACTTGCAATGTTTCTCTCCTCCGGTGCATGGAGAGATCTGATAAGAGGCTGGATTGAGCCAGTCTTGTTCAATCCCCTGAGCACCTATAGAGTTAACGGAGCACCAGTCCAGGGTGCTTCCTCCACACCTTCCTTCCCCTGCCACTTTGGGGGGATTAATCCTTAGCAGAGGCTTCCCAG
Source organism: Natrix helvetica (assembly GCF_964273705.1). Taxonomy (NCBI): domain Eukaryota; kingdom Metazoa; phylum Chordata; class Lepidosauria; order Squamata; family Natricidae; genus Natrix; species Natrix helvetica. The sequence continues at coordinate 2,223,714 of NC_138560.1, forward strand.
GAGGTCTTTATTTGACTCAGAAGCCATATAGAAAGGCTTCTACAAGGCACAGGTTGTGATTGGCTGGTTTGAAAGTCAGAGTTGTGTTTTGCAATAAAGTACCCTGGTTTGGCTCATTGTTTTCTGTCTTCCAGACTCTCCCTTACTATCAACCTGTCCCTGGTGGGCTCCGTCCTGGGATGGCTGTATATGTTCAAGGCGCAGTGCCCAAAGACAGCAATGGGTAAAGTTCCTTTGTAGGCTCACAGGAAGAGCAAGATGCTACCTTATTCAAAATAATAGTAATAAGACTATTATGTTGTTAAGGATAGCTTGCATAATCCAAATTTTGCCTTTCTTAATTTTCCTGCTTCTTCCAACTCTAAGTTATGCGGGTTAGAAATTTTGAGTTTTCTCTTCAAGCAAAACAAAATTATCCTAAAGATTGTAGCTTCAGAGCAACGGAGAAGCGAGGAGGGGGAGCAGAGCTTTCCTCTGAGATTGCTGTAAACCACCATCCCCTCCTTCCCCATTTTATTTTCCTCTTCTTCTCTCCTTCTTTGCTCCAGATTCAGTGTGGACTTTGCCATTGCAAAACACCATGGGGCCGATATTGCCTTTCACTTCAACCCTCGCTTCAAGTGGGGGAATCAAGTTGTGTTCAACACGTTTGAGTCTCGCAGGTGGCAAAAGGAAGAGAAACGCAAGATGCCCTTCCAGAAGGGCGAGGATTTTGAGGTCATCTTCATTGTCACTGAGGTCGGATACCAGGTTGGTACATGCGACAGAGGCCCCTTTGAGACTGCAGGGACCTCTTGATTCCCCCTCCAGAGTTTGCTATTTGTCTGGAATAACCCATAAACTAGATTGTATCACTAAGTTAATATTTGACCACTGTCGTAATGCAGTCACTAAAGGAGGACGGCCTGTAGCTGAATGGAAAACATTTTGGTGCAGGGGGGAAAGATGATTATCAGTGAAAAAAAAGGCCTCTCCCTTTTTACATTTATTTATTTATGACCTTTTTGACGCCTTCTGTGGCCACTCTGCTCAGCTTTCGGCTGGGATGTGTGTTTGTGTCAAGAATAAACCGATGTTTCCTGCAAATAAAATGGACGATCGCAAATGAGACTTGATTCCTTTCTGCTTGGTCCTCTGACAGATCCGGGCGAATGGGAAGCAGTTCTACATCTTCAGGCACAGAATTCCACCACAAAGTGTGCAGTTGATTAAGGTTGATGGAGACGTGGAGCTGCAGTCCGTGAATGTGACAGCAGGACCAACGGTAGGGAACATGCTACGTGTTTGCTATTGACAAGTTGGCACCTCCTGATCCTTGATCTTTCTTTTGGGAATGGACTCTGGGTTGGTTCAATCCCCATTCTGCCACTTCCTCTTTCTTTCCTCCAGTTGCTCTTCTCGTACACCTTTCTTGACCCCAAAGAATGGCTGCCACTCTGGGTCCTCAATTGCCATGGCTTACAGCAATGCCTGCCAACCAAAATAACCATCCAAGGGTGATACTGGGGTCAGCAACTCAGTCTTTTGTGATGCAGGGTTTTTCACAGCCTTGATTCAAAAAGTCAACACAACAGCCACACCAGCATCATCACCACCCCACCTATTTTGTGTGTTCATTGCACATGGAACAATAGCCTGGGCTTTGTTGGTTCCATCCAAATATTCTAACCCTAACCCTAACCCTAACCCAAAACCTAACTCTCCAAAACCAACCCAGGTGAAAAGTAACCAAGTTGAGCAAATGGTACAAAGGAAACCCAGGAATGCTTCAACTGACCTTGGGTGAATGGGTCACACAAACTCGGCTACAGCAGTCTTCTTATCTTTAAGGATACATATGGGCCACCACTAAATCTTCCTGTAAATACTCAAAAGGGGGGGGGGAAAGGGGGGGGAAAAGGGCAAGGACATCCAGGACTAGAGATTTGGGGAGGAAAAACATGGGGTTGTTAACAGCTTGTTTGGATTTCTCTCCCACCAGATAACGACCTCTCCTGAAATCTACCACTTAGTAAGTACCAAGAGACTTGCTAACCTGCTAGTCTGTCTCTCCTTAAAACGGATACTTCAGCTGACAGGGGACAGTGTCTCTTAGCCGGTATTTTAGTCCCCGGAAGGAACTAAAGGAACAGGCCTGTAGCCCAGTCGTAGGAAGGGCTGCTTCTTCTTCCTTCAAATGTACACTATATTGCCAAAAGTATTTGCTCACCTGCCTTTCCTCGCATATGAACTTACCGTAAGTGACGTCCCATTCCTAACCCATAGGGTTCAATATGACGTCGGTCCACCCTTGGCAGCTATAACAGCTTCACCTCTTCTGGGAAGGCTCTCCACAAGGTTCAGGATTGTGTTGATGGGACTTTTTGACCATTCTTCCAGAAGCGCATTTGTGAGGTCGCACACTGATGTTGGACGGGTTTACGTGGCCTACCACTTCGTGGCTGAGTTGCCGTCGTTCCCAAACACTCCCACGTTCTTTTAATACAGCTGACAGTGGACTGTGGAATATTTAGGAGCGAGGGAATTTCACGACTGGATTTGTTGCCCAGGTGGCATCCTATCACAGTCCCACCCTGGACTTCACTGAGGTCCTGAGAGCGACCCCTTCTTTCACCAATGTTTGTACCAACAGCCTGCCTGCCTAGGGACTTGATTTTATACCCCTGTGGCCATGGAAGTGATCGGAACGCCTGATTCTGATTATCTGGATGGGGGAGCGAATACGTTTGGCAATATAGTGTATATCTGTGAAGTCTGCTTGCCCTGTAGTTTGGGATTGGCTTCCCTTCAGCTTACCACCAGCAGGATCAAGGGTTTCTGGGTGTGGTGATGAAGGCAAGCCAAGTTCCCAATCTACAAAGGGAATGTGAAGATGAGGTGGCTCATGACATAAAGGCTTACGCTTTTTGTCAGAGCAGGTTTATTGGAAGTAATGAAAATATTGGTCACTTATTTGTCAAAATAAATGGGCCACCCTTTTGGATACCATTCCTCCCTCCCAGTGTGCATAGTTCCAACAAAAGTCCCACCCACCCGCCCATGAACAACGGTTCTCCCTATAAAAGCCCCAGAAATGCAGAGAAAAAGGCCAACTCTTGGTCCCACCAGCCTGTCCCTCACACTTGCAAAGTTTCTCCTTTCCTTAGGGGTTCCTCCAGTGCAGGGAGAGACCTGATAAGAGGCTGGCACCCAGCCAGTCTTGCTCAGTCCCCTGAGCACCCATAGAGTTAAAGCAGAACCGCTTCTTCCACATTCTCCCTTCCCCTGACATGTTGGGGGGATTAATCCTTAGCAGAGGCCTTCCCAGGAGGTCTTCACTTGACTCAGAAGCCACATGGGAAGGCCGATAAAAGGCAGGAGTTGTGGTTGGTTGGTTCGAAGTCAGGGTTGTGTTTTGTAGTTAAGTCATTGGTTTGGTTCATTATTTTCTTGTCTTCCAGGCTCTCCCTCATGATCAAACTGTCCTTGGTGGACTCCATCCTGGGATGTCTATATATGTGAATGGCACAGTGCCCGAAGACAGCGACGGGTAATCTTCCTTTGGAGACCCACAGGAAGAGCAAAATGCTACCTTACTCAAAATAATAGTCATAGAATTATTAGGTTGTTAATGACATAAGTATAATCCAAATTCTATGCCAAGAATAAAGCATTTCTTAACTCTTCAACTAGTTCTACTTCCTGCTTCTTTCAAGTCCAACTAAGTCCTGAGGGTTAGGAACTTGATTCTTCCCTTCAAGCAACAAACCAGAGCAAAGGAGAAGGAAGGGGCAGAACTCTACTCTGAAATGCCTGCACCCCTCATTTAATTTTCCTCTTCTTTCTTCCTCTTTCCTCTAGCTTCGCAGTGGACTTTGCCTGTTGCCAGCACAGAGGGGCTGACATTCCCTTCCACTTCAACCCTCGCTTTTTTCAGGAGGCTCTTGTGCTCAGCACATTTCAATCTCACAAGTGGACAAAGGAAGAGAAACTCCAGAACCCCTTCCAGAAGGGCAAGAATTTTGAGATCATCTTCAATGTCACTGAGGCCGAATACCAGGTTAGCACATGTGACAGAGGCTCCTTTGGGACTGCAGAGGCCCCTTCACCCCACCCCCACCCCGCCCAAATTCACCGTTTGTTTGGAATGACCCACAAATGTATTTTTATTGCAAGGTTAGTATTTCATCACTGTCATAATGCAAGCAGTTACTAAACGAGAATGGCCTGTAACTGAAAAGAAAATATTTTGGTTCAAGGGGGGAAAATGATGAAATAAAAGGCCTTTCTCTTTTTATATGTACTTAGTTTGACACTTTTGAGTCTCTTTCTGACCACCCTGCTCTCTGCTTTGGGTTATGCTTTGCACTCCTGGCAAGAATAAACTTTTTTTCCCCTGCAAAGACATTGGATGATCCCAAATGAGACGTGATTCCTGCTGCTTTTCCCTCTGGCAGATCCTGGTGAACGGGAACCCCTTCTGCAACTATAGCCACAGATTTCCGCCACAAAGTGTGCAGCTCATTAGGGTTGTTGGAGACCTGGACCTGCAGTCCCTGAATGTGATGGCAGGGCCAAAGATGGGGAGCAGCGTAAGTGTTTGTGATTGACAAGTCAGCCCCTCCTGACCTTGATCTGTTTTGGAGAATGGATTCTGGGTTGGTTCAATCCCCAGGCTGCCACTTTCTCTTTCTCCCCTCCAGCTGCTCTTCTCATACATCTTTCTTGACCCCTAAGAATGGCTGCCCCACTGGGCCCTCAGTTGTCTTGGCATACAAATCTGCATGCTAGCAAAAATAACCATCCTAGGATGATACCAGGGCCAGCAACTGAACTGGGAACCAATGTCCCTCGGGCCAAGGCCCTGCTCTCCCCTTTGCTGACGCCTGTGAAGCTGCGTTTCTCAACCTGGCAGTTTTAAGATGCATGGCCTGAACTTCCATAATGGTTTAGAAGACAACTGCCCGTCCTTGTTAACAAACACCAGCAGCCAAGAAGTGCGCAATGTTGTTTTCCTACCCTTTCTAATGTTATGATGAACCCTGGATATGGGCCACCACAAAATCTCCCTGTAAATACTCAAAAGGAAAAAAAAGAGGGGGGGGGCAGGGGGCAAGGACTTCCAGAGCTAGCGGATTTTAGAGGGAAACATGGGGTTGCTAATAGTCTGTTTGGGTTTCTCTCCCACCAGATAATGACGTCCCCTGCAATCTACCACCCAGTGAGTACCCAGCATGTCTCTCCTTACTTTTCCCAAATTTGCGGTATGGGACAGAAACCAGGAGGTCTGTGTGCATTCAAGTGGAATTCAAGGAGCCTAGTTTTTCCCAGGGTTTGGCTTTGATCATGCTTACGGTGAACAACAAGGACTAGAAACTGGAAATTTACTAAGTAATCTTCCAAATGCTTCACCAAACCTCTAAAATCAGATGGAAGGAAGAAAAGGGAACAATGAATGAGCTATTTAAGGGGAAATTAGCTTAAGGCAGAGGTGTCCAAACCTGGGAACTTTAAGACTTGTGGACTTCAACTCCCAGAATTCCCCAGCCAGCAGAGCTGGCTGGGGAATTCTGGGAGTTAAAGTCCACAAGTCTTAAAGTTCCCAAGTTTGGACACCCCTAGCTTAAGGGGAGGATGAATAACGGTCCCTTTCCCGCATGTCAAAGGCTACCGGTTCTCCGCCACTCAGAAAATCTCTAATTGCACAAGAGAAATTGGGATGGAAGGCGGCTGTTGGGTCAATGTGTAGAAAGAAAGACCAATATATTGCACCAGGAAACCAGCTCGTAGAACCAAGGTTGATGATTTCATCTATAAACTCAGTCTTTTGTGATGCAGGGTTTTTCACAGCCTGTGATTCAAAAAGTCAACACAACAGCCACACCAGCATCATCACCGCCCCACCCATTTTGTGTGTTCATTGCACATGGAACAATAGCCTGGGCTTTGTTGGTTCCATCCAAATATTCCACCTTGAATATTTTGACCACACACTGCAGGCAGCTTTATGGAGCAAACAAACCACTTGAACTTGGCCAAGGCCTGAGTTTCCTGGTTAAAGGAAGAGGTGCTTGTAACCGTCTGACATAAGATCCTGCCAGCTGCCTCCCACCCATGTTGTGGGTCTCCCACTTGGCACCCCAAGACCTAGTGGGCTGCAACTACCTTGACCTCTAACTAGCAGGGACGAGAGCCACAGGGTTGGATTGGAGAGAGTTACGTGTAACCTGGATTCTTGCCTATTTCAGCCGGTGCCCTACACAGGCGACATCCCTGGAGGTCTGGGAGCTGAGAGGACTGTCACAGTGCGAGGCACTATTCCGAAGAACGCTAAAAGGTCTCAAATCTCCTCTTTTTTTTTTGACGTGCATTTGGGGATTCGGGCAGAGGAATGGAATCGTAGCCATTGTGCATAGGTGCCTTTCTGCAGTCAGAGCCACGGGTCCCACCCTGCTGGCATCTCCCTGGCATCACACATTTCAGCCCAACTTGCCACCTGGCCCAAGAGTTAGACACTGGGACTCTGGTTGGCACAGCAAAGCACCAGTGTTAGGGCCCCTCGTAGTCCTTTCCCAGTTCATCTCTGACTCTCCTGTCTCTACACATCCACAGATTTGACCCAGAGGACAAGGAGATTAAGGGGAGTGGAAGCACAATTCTGCACAGTATAAACACAGTCTGTGGAACTCACCGCCACAAGAAGCAAGGGCTGTTAGCTTAAGGCAGGGCCCTTATTTTACTGGCCTTGCAAGGACGGAAGGCTGAGTCAACCCGGAGCACCATCGGGGTCGAACTCTAGGCTGTGGGCAATACTGCACTCTGACCTCACCATCAGGGCTCCTTAATATGTGTTTGTCTAATTTATAACTCACTGAGAGTTGGTTAAACTGTGGCAGGATGTAAATGCAATGAATAAATAAATGCCTAAAATGCTAACTAGAACTTACACATTCAGCAGCAGTCCACCAATCAATAATATTTGGAAAACAGACCTAGTCTAATATGCCTGCTTTTTTCTCTCTTTCCAAGGTTTGAAATCAACTTTATGGCTGGCCAAGATATTGCTCTGCACATTGACCTTCGCATGAAACCGTGGAGAGCTGTAGTACGCAATAGTTTTTTGAATGGCAACTGGGGAAATGAGGAACGGAACTTGACCTTTAACCCTTTCCAGACTGGACAGAACTTTAAGGTGAGTTGGCTTTGATTCCAGTGGGGAGGGGCGGAGGTCAAAAAAGTCAATGTCGCTGCCACTGCTATGAAATCGATATATTGGCCATATTTTACCTTATGCATCAGTGCGGCAGTGGTGGGTTATGACCGGTGTACCGGTGCCTGCCGGGAGCACCAGGTACCGTTCCAGTACGGTGCTCTGCAGGGCCCACCCACCTGCCTGGCTCCTTACCGGTATTTGAGCTGTTCGGGGCTTACGTGCATGAAGCATACGGCGCCTGCGCAATGCTCTGCTGAGCAGCTGGAGTGTTGCAGGCAGTAAGTAAGCACGTGCGTGCTGTGTGCATTTGTGCACATGTGCACGTGTTCATGTGGTGAACGCCCGGCCCCGTACCGATTACAAGGGGATCCGGAACCCACTACTGTTATGCGGAGAACCCTGGATTCCAGCAAAGAGCTTGGCTGGTTGCCAGCAAGAAGTCAGGGAGGTCAAGCAGTGGGAAGTGGAGAGAAGATCCAGCTGGTGACTTCCAATTACGTAAGACAGACTCCATCTTCCATAATTCCCAACTAGCACAATTTTGAAATCTGAACAGTTGGAAGGCTGGTAGGGGTGTGTGTGTGTGTTGTGTAGAAAACAGCATGGCAGTTCTGAAACACCCCCCTTAAAGTCCCCATCCCTTATATATAGGGGGTGCTTTTTGATTTTGATGCAGGCTATGGATGGTGTGGACTGAGTGCCCCCCTGCGTGGAGGGCCGTAGGTGATCCAGATGTGCTAGTTCAGCCATGTTAACATCCTTCCTCTCTTCCCAGCTCTCAATCCACTGTGACAACCATCAATTCAAGTTTTATGCCAACGACCAGCCCTTCTTCAACTACACCCATCGTTATGTCCCTAGCAAACAAATCCGCACCCTGGAGATCGATGGAGACGTGACACTTTCCTACATTAAATACTAAGCAGTGGGGGGCGGGGGGAGTGATCAGTAGTAGCATAGACCCCCCTCTTCTATCTCCCTCTGTCTGCCAGTAGATTTAGAATTCTGTTGAATTTGAGTGGCCTACCAGTTTTAATCAATCAGACACTCAAGAATAATTTAGAATATTAAGCAACATTTTCAATAAAGCATTTGATCAATTAGAATGGTCTTGCACTTGTTTCCTGCCCCAGAGATGCTTTGGATTGATTGGGGGGAGGTCCTAGAGAGCCCCCAAAATGGCAAGCAGGGAAGGGTTCCCCCCCCCCCCCCCATGGCTCTTTCGGGGGATTCGGCCCCATTCACAAACAGTTCTGCCCTCCAGCTCTCCCCTGAAAGGGGCAGAAGGAAGAGGAAGAGCTGCTGCCCAGGCAAGTTGGGTCAGAGAAAGAGACCCGAATCCGGCCAGAGAGGACTCAGACCAGGCTGAAGAGGAAGGCAGGGAGCCCAGCCAGACTTGCATGACCCTGAAGTTGCAACCATCATGAAAGTGGCATTAATAGGCAGACATTGGTGTCCCTGCCTGGCTGCCTCACAGAACTGGCACTACAGCCACCCCCCCCATTGGAATTTCCCCAGTATTTTACCAGGAAGCGTAGCCTGGGGGGGGGGGCTGGAAAAGTCAACCCCCTCCTAACCATAATGATGGGCTAGGAATCCATTGTCGAGGTCGGTTTTGCTCCCCGAATTCAAGGGGGCCTAACCCCAAAATTGTGGTCTGCAGGATGCGGCAAAGAGCCATAAATGCAAGCTAAATTTCCAAGCACCCAAAATGCGATCTGGTGATTGCAGGGGGGGAGAAAACAGACATTGGAACTTCAAAAATAGGTCGTAAGTAGTTCTGAAGAGGTTCTTTGTACTTTTGAATAGTTGCTGAGCGGGTGGCTATTAAGTGAGGACAACCACCTGTAGTTGTCTTTGTTTCTATATGCGATGTAGGAGAAGAGCGGGCAGAGCTGGGGGCAGAGTTAAGTGAGTCCTCAGCCTAGAGTCGTTAACGCTCTTGCAAATGGTCCAAATCAAACCCCTCCTGAGTTCAGTTGACCCTAATCTGCTGCCAATTTAGTGTTGAACTTTAAATGACTAGATTCTGGTGTTTAAGCATGAGCAATAAATCTCCTGAACTACAATTTAACAGATGGCCCTGAGCCTTTGCACCCGGCATGAGCAGCTTTTCCAAAGGTTCAAGGGACATTCTCCCTCTTTCCATAACGTTATTCCAGGCTCAGTAGCCAAGTCCCCTAAATACAGAGGCCTAACCTACCTCTGTTGACTTAATGGACAGCTTCATACCACAGACTGACCCACAACACAAAGACAGTCCCTGGGATCTGAAATCTTACTCAAGAGTATCAAAAAACTTTTGGTGTTTTCCCCCTGATTGTATGAGATCTTCTCAAAGAGATTTGGGGATCTCATATTTTAACTTTTCTCTCTTTCCCTTTTTTTATTTTACAAAAATATATTTTGCCATTTGGGGTTGTTGTCAAATCTGCCCAAGGTAAGTCCCTAGGAAAGAAAGATCTTTGACTCCATTTGGATCAAGCAATGGGTTCTTTTATTAAGGATTAGAGGTTGCATTAAAAGCCAGGCAAAGTCTGAGTATTTCTGCACGAAGTTACAGATTTCCCCCCTATTCGTGGCCCTCCCCCCTGACCAGAATCTCATCAGTGTCCAATAGCATCCTGGCTTGAAGTTTTGAGAACCACTTTGATTCTAGGCGGTTTCACATTCTTTCCCAGGCCAGGTATCCTTGAAGCAGTGGAAGCTAGCTGCTTAGCACCTCTGGTTCCTGCCAGGGTTCACCCTTCCCCCTAACATCTGTCTTCTCTCCACCTGCACAGCTTCCCCAGCAAGCATAGCGAAGGTGGCAGTGCTGACATTTAGTCCCCTTTGACATGGACGTTAGTCCTGGAAAAAACAGAGAAACAGGGAAAGAACGATTAGATTGAGTTCATTGGGGTTTACCTGGTTATTCTCTATGGCATGTATGAAGGAGTTTTGAGGCCTTAACATGTTGAGTGCCCACCTAGATGAGGGGAAAGGCTGCGTCCTTATAAGTGTCCTCCTTTAGTGACAGCACCAGAATTGGCGCTTTGTGAAATGTAAGAATCCAGTGTCTAAATTATTTATACCTTACACTTAATGACTGCTGCAAAAAGAGGCATAAAATCATCAGTCATAAGGGGGAGATCTGTTTTACAACGATCATGACTTATGACCATGATGGGCAGGTTCCACTATGGTTGTCAAAGACCACCTCTACATCACGAAAAAAATGACAACCCTCTCCCCTCTCAGATAGGGAACATTGTTCTGCTTTTACCTGCACAGAACAATTCTCTTAGCCAATGCATTGATAGGGCCAAGGTTCTTTAAAAATTCCAACTTTTCTTGACAATTTGCTCTCTGGAATCATTCCATTCAGCAGTTCCACACTCTGTCAGGTGCCTGTTCTTTCTTTGATAAATCACACAGTTTTATATCATATTCTTGGGCTCTGCTCTTAATCTGGCTCCCCCAGGTTACTAAATCAGGCCTGCCTCACATTTCCTATCCTGAAACTCCACTTGAGCCTCATTCTTACTGACAGACTATTTTATCCTTATTTGTAAATGCAGAGACCCACTGCAAATACTTTGTCCAACCAAAGATAACTAATGATCAGCTGGGAAAGCCAGCATCAGTTTCTCAACAGCATTCCCTGCTTGAACGTTCTAGTGGGCTCAAAGGCAGGTGATACAATTTCAGGAATCATTGGGGGGGGGAGGTGTTGCACAGCTCAGGTAGGTTTGCATTTGCCATTCAGTTGTTCCTCCTAGTTGTTCATCTAATATAATGTGCAGATTAATGTTCAGTTTGACATCATATACAGCAAGTGGAACGGGACAATTAATCGCAGCAATTTTTTGAGCTCATTTCAGCCCCAGCCCCCATCATAGCTGGCCTAGCTTAGGCATTTTCAGCTGGCCCTCTGCCAGCACTCCATACCCCCCCCCCCCACACTGGTGCCCTGTCCCCCCCACCTACCTCTGCATGATTATGGCGAATTCACCCAAGGAAACATATTCTTCGCCGATTTGTGGTGTGGGGACAACTAAACGCCAGCCAATCCCCACATTGAGGGATGGCTCCTCGGTCTTTCCAGTGGATGGCAGCAGCCTCGGGTGCCAGGGTTCGAAAAAGAGACACGCCTTCAAGGGGATGGAAAGCCAACAGCCACGGCTAACCTTAAAATGGGCTGTTGAGCTCTGTTTTCTGGTACTGAGAACCATGCCATGGCCAAAGTTACGCCAGGCAAGAAAACTCTAAAATCTACTCATGGGAATTGGGTGGATCTCAAGACATGCATGAATTGGATTAAACTGAGGGAGAGGTGTGCCTAGTCAGCTGCACTCTCTCTTCCCAGATTCCGTCTTGCTCCAATAGCAGGACAAGAGACAGTTGGAGATGGGCTGGGTGCAGGAATTGACCAGGGCATCTTTGTGTCTTACCATAGTGTACCACATCACTTGCAGAGACCGCCTTCATGACCGTTGTCCAATTCTAGTCGGTTTCATCCACTCAGTCCACCGGAATCTGTCTTCACACGTTTGAGATAGACAAGTCTAGAAAGAGTGCAGAGAAGAGCAACAAAGAGGATTAGGGGACTGGAGGCTAAAACATATGAAGAACGGTTGCAGGAACTGGGTATGTTTAGCTTCAGAGAAAGAAGGACCAGGGGAGACATGACAGCAGTCTTCCAATATCTCAGGGGTTGCCCCAAAGGAGAGGGAGTCAAACTATTCTCCAAACCACCAGGGGGTAGGACAAGAAGCAATGGGTGGAAACTAATCAAGGAGAGAAGCAACTTAGAACTGAGGAGAAATTTCCTGAGAGTGAGAACAATTAATCAGTGGAACAGCTTGCCTCCAGACGTTGTGAATGCCCCAACACTGGAAGTCTTTAAGATGTTGGATAGCCATTTCCTGAAATGGTATAGGGTTTCCTGCCTAGGCAGGGGGTTGGACTAGAAGACCTCCAAGGTCCCTTCCAACTCTACTATTGTATTATAAGTCCCTATTTCACCGAAGGTCAATGACCTAACGGCTACTCTCAACCTGGTTTAGCCAGCCTGTCGAAGCTGTTGCCCGGGGTGTGGCCGCTGCATGTGCTACAGCTACTAGGAGCCACAGGTGAGAGCTGAGTGACAGGTGGGGACCAAAGGTGGAAGAGCTGCCCTAAAAGGACACGACATGCTCCTACACCAGAGGTGCTACCCCTCCCTGAACACCCCATACACCCCTTAATTATCAGCCAACAGCCGTGCCTAGACTTACAATGGGCCGTTGAGCTGTTTTCTGGTTCTAAGAACCATGCCATGGCCAAAGTTATGCCAGGCAAGAAATCTCCAAAATCTACGCACAGCCAACAGCCGTGCCTATCCTTACAATGGGCCGTTGAGCTGTTTGCTGGTTCTAAGAACCAGGCCATGGCCAAAGTTACGGCAGGCAAGAAATCTCTAAAATCTACTAACAGCCAACAGCCATGCCTAGCCTTAAATTGGGCCGTTGAGCTGTTTGCTGGTTCTAAGAACCATGCCAAGGCCAAAGTTACACCAGGCAAGAAATCTCTAAAATCTACTAACAGCCAACAGCCATGCCTAGCCTTAAATTGGGCCGTTGAGCTGTTTGCTGGTTCTAAGAACCATGCCAAGGCCAAAGTTACGCCAGGCAAGAAATCTCTAAAATCTACTAACAGCCAACAGCCATGCCTAGCCTTAAATTGGGCAGTTGAGCTGTTTTCTGGTTCTAAGAACCATGCCATGGCCAAAGTTATGCCAGGCAAGAAATCTCTAAAATCTACTAACAGCCAACAGCCACGCCTAGCCTTAAATTGGGCAGTTGAGCTGTTTTCTGGTTCTAAGAACCATGCCATGGCCAAAGTTATGCCAGGCAAGAAATCTCTAAAATCTACTAACAGCCAACAGCCACACCTAGCCTTAAAATTGGGCCATTGAGCTGTTTTCTGGTTCTAAGAACCATGCCATGGCCAAAGTTATGCCAGGCAATCAGTCTATAAAATCTACTAACAGCCAACAGCCACACCTAGCCTTAAATTGGGCCATTGAGCTGTTTTCTGGTTCTAAGAACCATGCCATGGCTAAAGTTATGCCAGGCAAGAAATCTCTAAAATCTACTAACAGCCAACAGCCACACCTAGCCTTAAATTGGGCAGTTGAGCTGTTTCCTGGTTCTAAGAACCATGCCATGGCTAAAGTTATGCCAGGCAAGAAATCTCTAAAATCTACTAACAGCCAACAGCCATGCCTAGCCTTAAATTGGGCAGTTGAGCTGTTTCCTGGTTCTAAGAACCATGCCATGGCCAAAGTTACGCCAGGCAAGAAATCTCTAAAATCTACTAACAGCCAACAGCCATGCCTAGCCTTAAATTGGGCAGTTGAGCTGTTTTCTGGTTCTAAGAACCATGCCATGGCCAAAGTTACGCCAGGCAAGAAGTCTCTAAAATCTACTAACAGCCAACAGCCATGCCTAGCCTTAAATTGGGCAGTTGAGCTGTTTCCTGGTTCTAAGAACCATGCCATGGCCAAAGTTACGCCAGGCAAGAAGTCTCTAAAATCTACTAACAGCCAACAGCCATGCCTAGCCTTAAATTGGGCAGTTGAGCTGTTTCCTGGTTCTAAGAACCATGCCATGGCCAAAGTTACGCCAGGCAAGAAATCTCTAAAATCTACTAACAGCCAACAGCCATGCCTAGCCTTAAATTGGGCAGTTGAGCTGTTTCCTGGTTCTAAGAACCATGCCATGGCCAAAGTTACGCCAGGCAAGAAGTCTCTAAAATCTACTAACAGCCAACAGCCGTGCCAGGCCTTAAAATGGGCCATTGAGCTGTTTCCTGGTTCTAAGAACCATGCCATGGCCAAAGTTATGCCAGGCAAGAAATCTCTAAAATCTACTCACAGCCAACAGCCGTGCCTAGCCTTAAATTGGGCAGTTGAGCTGTTTTCTGGTTCTAAGAACCATGCCATGGCCAAAGTTATGCCAGGCAATCAGTCTATAAAATCTACTAACAGCCAACAGCCACGCCTAGCCTTAAATTGGGCCATTGAGCTGTTTTCTGGTTCTAAGAACCATGCCATGGCCAAAGTTATGCCAGGCAAGAAATCTCCAAAATCTACTAACAGCCAACAGCCACGCCTAGCCTTAAATTGGGCAGTTGAGCTGTTTCCTGGTTCTAAGAACCATGCCATGGCCAAAGTTATGCCAGGCAATCAGTCTATAAAATCTACTAACAGCCAACAGCCACGCCTAGCCTTAAAATGGGCCATTGAGCTGTTTCCTGGTTCTAAGAACCATGCCATGGCCAAAGTTACGCCAGGCAAGAAATCTCTAAAATCTACTTACAGCCAACAGCCACGCCTATCCTTAAAATGGGCCATTGAGCTGTTTCCTGGTTCTAAGAACCATGCCATGGCCAAAGTTACGCCAGGCAAGAAATCTCTAAAATCTACTCACAGCCAACAGCCACGCCTAGCCTTAAATTGGGCAGTTGAGCTGTTTTCTGGTTCTAAGAACCATGCCATGGCCAAAGTTACGCCAGGCAAGAAATCTCTAAAATCTACTCACAGCCAACAGCCACGCCTAGCCTTAAATTGGGCAGTTGAGCTGTTTTCTGGTTCTAAGAACCATGCCATGGCCAAAGTTACGCCAGGCAAGAAATCTCTAAAATCTACTTACAGCCAACAGCCACGCCTATCCTTAAAATGGGCCATTGAGCTGTTTCCTGGTTCTAAGAACCATGCCATGGCCAAAGTTACGCCAGGCAAGAAATCTCTAAAATCTACTTACAGCCAACAGCCGTGCCTATCCTTACAATGGGCCGTTGAGCTGTTTCCTGGTTCTAAGAACCATGCCATGGCCAAAGTTACGCCAGGCAAGAAATCTCTAAAATCTACTCACAGCCAACAGCCACGCCTAGCCTTAAATTGGGCAGTTGAGCTGTTTTCTGGTTCTAAGAACCATGCCATGGCCAAAGTTACGCCAGGCAAGAAATCTCTAAAATCTACTCACAGCCAACAGCCACGCCTAGCCTTAAATTGGGCAGTTGAGCTGTTTTCTGGTTCTAAGAACCATGCCATGGCCAAAGTTACGCCAGGCAAGAAATCTCTAAAATCTACTTACAGCCAACAGCCGTGCCTATCCTTAAAATGGGCCATTGAGCTGTTTTCTGGTTCTAAGAACCATGCCATGGCCAAAGTTACGCCAGGCAAGAAATCTCTAAAATCTACTCACAGCCAACAGCCACGCCTAGCCTTAAATTGGGCAGTTGAGCTGTTTTCTGGTTCTAAGAACCATGCCATGGCCAAAGTTACGCCAGGCAAGAAATCTCTAAAATCTACTTACAGCCAACAGCCACGCCTATCCTTAAAATGGGCCATTGAGCTGTTTCCTGGTTCTAAGAACCATGCCATGGCCAAAGTTACGCCAGGCAAGAAATCTCTAAAATCTACTTACAGCCAACAGCCACGCCTATCCTTAAAATGGGCCATTGAGCTGTTTCCTGGTTCTAAGAACCATGCCATGGCCAAAGTTACGCCAGGCAAGAAATCTCTAAAATCTACTCACAGCCAACAGCCACGCCTAGCCTTAAATTGGGCAGTTGAGCTGTTTTCTGGTTCTAAGAACCATGCCATGGCCAAAGTTACACCAGGCAAGAAATCTCTAAAATCTACTTACAGCCAACAGCCACACCTAGCCTTAAATTGGGCCATTGAGCTGTTTTCTGGTTCTAAGAACCATGCCATGGCCAAAGTTACGCCAGGCAAGAAATCTCTAAAATCTACTTACAGCCAACAGCCACGCCTAGCCTTAAAATGGGCCATTGAGCTGTTTCCTGGTTCTAAGAACCATGCCATGGCCAAAGTTATGCCAGGCAAGAAATCTCTAAAATCTACTCACAGCCAACAGCCATGCCTAGCCTTAAATTGGGCAGTTGAGCTGTTTCCTGGTTCTAAGAACCATGCCATGGCCAAAGTTACGCCAGGCAAGAAATCTCTAAAATCTACTAACAGCCAACAGCCACACCTAGCCTTAAAATGGGCAGTTGAGCTGTTTCCTGGTTCTAAGAACCATGCCATGGCCAAAGTTACGCCAGGCAAGAAATCTCTAAAATCTACTAACAGCCAACAGCCACGCCTATCCTTAAAATGGGCCATTGAGCTGTTTCCTGGTTCTAAGAACCATGCCATGGCCAAAGTTACGCCAGGCAAGAAATCTCTAAAATCTACTCACAGCCAACAGCCACACCTAGCCTTAAATTGGGCAGTTGAGCTGTTTTCTGGTTCTAAGAACCAGGCCATGGCCAAAGTTATGCCAGGCAAGAAATCTCTAAAATCTACTCACAGCCAACAGCCATGCCTAGCCTTAAATTGGGCAGTTGAGCTGTTTCCTGGTTCTAAGAACCATGCCATGGCCAAAGTTACGCCAGGCAAGAAATCTCTAAAATCTACTAACAGCCAACAGCCACACCTAGCCTTAAAATGGGCAGTTGAGCTGTTTCCTGGTTCTAAGAACCATGCCATGGCCAAAGTTACGCCAGGCAAGAAATCTCTAAAATCTACTAACAGCCAACAGCCACGCCTATCCTTAAAATGGGCCATTGAGCTGTTTCCTGGTTCTAAGAACCATGCCATGGCCAAAGTTACGCCAGGCAAGAAATCTCTAAAATCTACTCACAGCCAACAGCCACACCTAGCCTTAAATTGGGCAGTTGAGCTGTTTTCTGGTTCTAAGAACCAGGCCATGGCCAAAGTTACGCCAGGCAAGAAATCTCTAAAATCTACTAACAGCCAACAGCCACACCTAGCCTTAAATTGGGCAGTTGAGCTGTTTTCTGGTTCTAAGAACCATGCCATGGCCAAAGTTATGCCAGGCAAGAAATCTCTAAAATCTACTAAGAGCCAACAGCCACGCCTAGCCTTAAAATTGGGCAGTTGAGCTGTTTCCTGGTTCTAAGAACCATGCCATGGCCAAAGTTACGCCAGGCAAGAAATCTCCAAAATCTACTAACAGCCAACAGCCATGCCTAGCCTTAAAAGGGGCCAT
The DNA here is from genome assembly GCF_964273705.1 of Natrix helvetica. Lineage (NCBI taxonomy): Eukaryota > Metazoa > Chordata > Lepidosauria > Squamata > Natricidae > Natrix > Natrix helvetica. The sequence goes on from NC_138560.1 coordinate 2,240,949, forward strand.
TGAGCTGTTTCCTGGTTCTAAGAACCATGCCATGGCCAAAGTTATGCCAGGCAAGAAATCTCTAAAATCTACTAAGAGCCAACAGCCATGCCTAGCCTTAAATTGGGCAGTTGAGCTGTTTTCTGGTTCTAAGAACCATGCCATGGCCAAAGTTATGCCAGGCAAGAAATCTCTAAAATCTACTAACAGCCAACAGCCATGCCTAGCCTTAAATTGGGCAGTTGAGCTGTTTTCTGGTTCTAAGAACCAGGCCATGGCCAAAGTTACGCCAGGCAAGAAATCTCTAAAATCTACTTACAGCCAACAGCCACGCCTAGCCTTAAAATGGGCCATTGAGCTGTTTCCTGGTTCTAAGAACCATGCCATGGCCAAAGTTACGCCAGGCAAGAAATCTCTAAAATCTACTAACAGCCAACAGCCACGCCTAGCCTTAAAATGGGCCATTGAGCTGTTTCCTGGTTCTAAGAACCATGCCATGGCCAAAGTTACACCAGGCAAGAAATCTCTAAAATCTACTAACAGCCAACAGCCACGCCTAGCCTTAAATTGGGCAGTTGAGCTGTTTCCTGGTTCTAAGAACCATGCCATGGCCAAAGTTATGCCAGGCAAGAAATCTCTAAAATCTACTAAGAGCCAACAGCCATGCCTAGCCTTAAATTGGGCAGTTGAGCTGTTTTCTGGTTCTAAGAACCATGCCAAGGCCAAAGTTATGCCAGGCAAGAAATCTCTAAAATCTACTAACAGCCAACAGCCATGCCTAGCCTTAAATTGGGCAGTTGAGCTGTTTTCTGGTTCTAAGAACCATGCCATGGCCAAAGTTATGCCAGGCAAGAAATCTCTAAAATCTACTAAGAGCCAACAGCCATGCCTAGCCTTAAATTGGGCAGTTGAGCTGTTTCCTGGTTCTAAGAACCATGCCATGGCCAAAGTTATGCCAGGCAAGAAATCTCTAAAATCTACTAACAGCCAACAGCCATGCCTAGCCTTAAATTGGGCAGTTGAGCTGTTTTCTGGTTCTAAGAACCAGGCCATGGCCAAAGTTACGCCAGGCAAGAAATCTCTAAAATCTACTAACAGCCAACAGCCACGCCTAGCCTTAAATTGGGCAGTTGAGCTGTTTTCTGGTTCTAAGAACCAGGCCATGGCCAAAGTTACGCCAGGCAAGAAATCTCTAAAATCTACTAACAGCCAACAGCCACGCCTAGCCTTAAATTGGGCAGTTGAGCTGTTTTCTGGTTCTAAGAACCATGCCATGGCCAAAGTTATGCCAGGCAATCAGTCTATAAAATCTACTAACAGCCAACAACCAACAAGGTTGGCAAGTCCAGCAACTCTTTCAAATTAGCTATCACACAACACATAGACATAAACTATGTCTACAGTCTTTCCACAAGAGACAATCAACAAGTCCAAAAGCAAACAAATTGATCCAATATTAACATCAGATCAACAGGCAGTAAATAAATAGCTCAACCAAAGCACCTCCAAGACCACGTCCACCAACACTGAAACAACAAGCCACTAAAACATCCGTTGAGAGCAAACTCTGTTCCTCCTAACACAACCAAGCTCAGAAAGCACCAAAGACAGCTCATGTCAAGCCTGAGCCACAAATCCTGTCCTGTATTGTATACGGCATCGCAATAAAAATCATCACCAGCTTTTCTTTCGCAGCTAAGGAGTCTGGCTGGTACTGGCATTCTTTCTAAGGGAGTGAAGGTGGGATGGAGGTGACCCAAAAGGATTCCCTCCCAGTCGGAGCACTGAGGGCGTCTTCAGGGACTGGAGGAGGCAATGCAGCTCTTGACTCCCCCAGGCTGTTTCGCCCTCACTGCTCGCTCAGTGACTTGGAAGGGTCACCCAGTGGGACCCCAGGAAGGCCATTCAGTGTGAGTCTCCAGTGTGTGTGTGCAGGGTTTGAATGAGACTGGCAGGCCCCACTACGAGGCTCATTCAGGCTGAACGCCGGACGCTGGAAACTGAGGGACTGAATGACCTTCACAAGTAGGGGAGGTCAGTTGGGAATGTAAGTTTTGGATACAATTGTCGCATTATTCATATATGTTTTTTGCCATAATCAACCTCATGTTGCCGATAGTACCTGCCAGGCTTCTTGGCTAAATGCAGCCCTGGATAATTAATGAAACCAATGACCTACCTTTGATGTCTTCAGTTTTGACTGGTTTTTCTCAGTGAGTGCCTCTGAAATAAATAAAAAATCAACCTCACCAAATAAGAACTATGCCATGGCCAAAGTTACGCCAGGCAAGAAATCTCCAAAATCTACTAACAGCCAACAGCCACGCCTAGCCTTAAAATGGGCCGTTGTGCTGTTTCCTGGTTCTAAGAACCATGCCATGGCCAAAGTTACGCCAGGCAAGCAGTCTATAAAATCTACTCACAGCCAACAACCAACAAGGTTGGCAAGTCCAGCAACTCTTTCAAGTTAGCTATCACACAACACATAGACACAAACTATGTCTACAGTCTTTCCACAAGAGACAATCAACAAGTGCAGAAGCAAACAAATTGATCCAATATTAACATCAGATCAACATGCAGTAAATAAATAGCTCAACCAAAGAACCTTCAAGACTACGTCCACCAACAACAAGCCAGCAAAAAGAGCAAACTCTTTTCCTCCTAACACAACCAGGCTCAGAGACAACTCATGTCAAGCCTGAGCCACAAATCCTGTCCTGTATTGTATACGGCATCGCAATAAAAATCATCACCAGCTTTTCTTTCGCAGCTAAGGAGTCTGGCTGGTACTGGCATTCTTTCTAAGGGAGTGAAGGTGGGATGGAGGTGACCCAAAAGGATTCCCTCCCAGTCGGAGCACTGAGGGCGTCTTCAGGGACTGGAGGAGGCAATGCAGCTCTTGACTCCCCCAGGCTGTTTCGCCCTCACTGCTCGCTCAGTGACTTGGAAGGGTCACCCAGTGGGACCCCAGGAAGGCCATTCAGTGTGAGTCTCCAGTGTGTGTGTGCAGGGTTTGAATGAGACTGGCAGGCCCCACTACGAGGCTCATTCAGGCTGAACGCCGGACGCTGGAAACTGAGGGACTGAATGACCTTCACAAGTAGGGGAGGTCAGTTGGGAATGTAAGTTTTGGATACAATTGTCGCATTATTCATATATGTTTTTTGCCATAATCAACCTCATGTTGCCGATAGTACCTGCCAGGCTTCTTGGCTAAATGCAGCCCTGGATAATTAATGAAACCAATGACCTACCTTTGATGTCTTCAGTTTTGACTGGTTTTACTCAGTGTCTCTGAAATAAATAAAAAATCAACCTCACCAAATGTGAACTTGGTGCTCAAAGACTAGCAAACTAATTCAACAATTTGACAAAGGAGCTTTTATGCGCTTTTATCCTATCAGTGAAGAAAGTAACATACAATGAATTGGAGTGATGTGCCCTTGAGAATACCTCAGACTAGAGGTTCCTACTGTCCCAAAGATATGGCCTCCAGCCCCTGGAGTTTCCCTTACTCTCCAAGAACAGGAAGGCATCCCTGAAATTGCCTCAGGCAGCGGGAGTTTACCTTCCTGCAAGAAACTTAGGTCAGTTCCTGGACCTGAAGCAAGTTTAGTGAACTTTTGCCTTTAGTTCAATTAAGATGCTAGTCTCCTACATATTTTACATTTTTAACGCCTAAGCATAGTTTTACTCCTAACAATAAACTTTTAAGAATTAAAATTACCACCAGTGCTATCCTTAAGACCCCAGAATAAGCTATTCATTAGCACCCCACCTCACACAATATCTAAGTCTCCGGTAGAATTACCTCAGGACGCCAGACGTTGCAGCCCGATCCAGGAACGAAATCTTCGGCTGCGGAAGCGCAGATTGGAGAGGGGTTTGAGTCTCCCCCTCCTGCGCACTTGCAGCAGCGTCTCTTTGGAAGGCACAAGGGACGCAGCATCTCTGGAGAGTCTCGGTAACCCAGGTCAGGGTTGCATCCAATGCCATGGCAAAGTTACGCCAGGCAAGAAATCTCAAAATCTACTCACAGCCAACAGCCGTGCCAGGCCTTAAAATGGGCCATTGAGCTGTTTCCTGGTTCTAAGAACCATGCCATGGCCAAAGTTACGCCAGGCAAGAAATATCTAAAATCTACTCACAGCCAACAGCCGTGCCAGGCCTTAAAATGGGCCATTGAGCTGTTTCCTGGTTCTAAGAACCATGCCATGGCCAAAGTTATGCCAGGCAATCAGTCTATAAAATCTACTAACAGCCAACAGCCACGCCTAGCCTTAAATTGGGCAGTTGAGCTGTTTCCTGGTTCTAAGAACCATGCCATGGCCAAAGTTACACCAGGCAAGAAGTCTATAAAATCTACTCACAGCCAACAGCCACGCCTAGCCTTAAATTGGGCTGTTGAGCTGTTTTCTGGTTCTAAGAACCATGCCATGGCCAAAGTTACACCAGGCAAGAAATCTCTAAAATCTACTAACAGCCAACAGCCACGCCTAGCCTTAAAATGGGCCATTGAGCTGTTTCCTGGTTCTAAGAACCATGCCATGGCCAAAGTTACACCAGGCAAGAAATCTCTAAAATCTACTAACAGCCAACAGCCACGCCTAGCCTTAAATTGGGCAGTTGAGCTGTTTCCTGGTTCTAAGAACCATGCCATGGCCAAAGTTACACCAGGCAAGAAATCTCTAAAATCTACTAACAGCCAACAGCCATGCCTAGCCTTAAAATGGGCCGTTGAGCTGTTTCCTGGTTCTAAGAACCATGCCATGGCCAAAGTTACGCCAGGCAAGAAATCTCTAAAATCTACTCACAGCCAACAGCCACGCCTAGCCTTAAAATTGGGCCATTGAGCTGTTTTCTGGTTCTAAGAACCATGCCATGGCCAAAGTTATGCCAGGCAAGAAATCTCTAAAATCTACTAACAGCCAACAGCCACGCCTAGCCTTAAAATTGGGCCATTGAGCTGTTTTCTGGTTCTAAGAACCATGCCATGGCCAAAGTTATGCCAGGCAATCAGTCTATAAAATCTACTCACAGCCAACAGCCATGCCTAGCCTTAAAATGGGCCGTTGAGCTGTTTTCTGGTTCTAAGAACCATGCCATGGCTAAAGTTATGCCAGGCAAGAAATCTCTAAAATCTACTAACAGCCAACAGCCACACCTAGCCTTAAAATTGGGCCATTGAGCTGTTTTCTGGTTCTAAGAACCATGCCATGGCTAAAGTTATGCCAGGCAAGAAATCTCTAAAATCTACTAACAGCCAACAGCCACACCTAGCCTTAAAATTGGGCCATTGAGCTGTTTTCTGGTTCTAAGAACCATGCCATGGCCAAAGTTATGCCAGGCAATCAGTCTATAAAATCTACTAACAGCCAACAGCCACACCTAGCCTTAAAATGGGCAGTTGAGCTGTTTTCTGGTTCTAAGAACCATGCCATGGCCAAAGTTATGCCAGGCAATCAGTCTATAAAATCTACTAACAGCCAACAGCCATGCCTAGCCTTAAAATGGGCCGTTGAGCTGTTTTCTGGTTCTAAGAACCATGCCATGGCTAAAGTTATGCCAGGCAAGAAATCTCTAAAATCTACTCACAGCCAACAGCCACGCCTAGCCTTAAATTGGGCAGTTGAGCTGTTTTCTGGTTCTAAGAACCATGCCATGGCCAAAGTTACACCAGGCAAGAAATCTCTAAAATCTACTAACAGCCAACAGCCACACCTAGCCTTAAAATTGGGCCATTGAGCTGTTTTCTGGTTCTAAGAACCATGCCATGGCTAAAGTTATGCCAGGCAAGAAATCTCTAAAATCTACTAACAGCCAACAGCCACACCTAGCCTTAAAATTGGGCCATTGAGCTGTTTCCTGGTTCTAAGAACCATGCCATGGCCAAAGTTATGCCAGGCAATCAGTCTATAAAATCTACTAACAGCCAACAGCCACACCTAGCCTTAAAATGGGCAGTTGAGCTGTTTTCTGGTTCTAAGAACCATGCCATGGCCAAAGTTATGCCAGGCAAGAAATCTCTAAAATCTACTAACAGCCAACAGCCACACCTAGCCTTAAAATTGGGCCATTGAGCTGTTTTCTGGTTCTAAGAACCATGCCATGGCCAAAGTTATGCCAGGCAATCAGTCTATAAAATCTACTAACAGCCAACAGCCACACCTAGCCTTAAAATGGGCAGTTGAGCTGTTTCCTGGTTCTAAGAACCATGCCATGGCCAAAGTTACGCCAGGCAAGAAATCTCTAAAATCTACTAACAGCCAACAGCCATGCCTAGCCTTAAAATGGGCCATTGAGCTGTTTTCTGGTTCTAAGAACCATGCCAAGGCCAAAGTTACGCCAGGCAAGAAATCTCTAAAATCTACTAACAGCCAACAACCAACAAGGTTGGCAAGTCCAGCAACTCTTTCAAATTAGCTATCACACAACACATAGACATAAACTATGTCTACAGTCTTTCCACAAGAGACAATCAACAAGTCCAAAAGCAAACAAATTGATCCAATATTAACATCAGATCAACAGGCAGTAAATAAATAGCTCAACCAAAGCACCTCCAAGACCACGTCCACCAACACTGAAACAACAAGCCACTAAAACATCCGTTGAGAGCAAACTCTGTTCCTCCTAACACAACCAAGCTCAGAAAGCACCAAAGACAGCTCATGTCAAGCCTGAGCCACAAATCCTGTCCTGTATTGTATACGGCATCGCAATAAAAATCATCACCAGCTTTTCTTTCGCAGCTAAGGAGTCTGGCTGGTACTGGCATTCTTTCTAAGGGAGTGAAGGTGGGATGGAGGTGACCCAAAAGGATTCCCTCCCAGTCGGAGCACTGAGGGCGTCTTCAGGGACTGGAGGAGGCAATGCAGCTCTTGACTCCCCCAGGCTGTTTCGCCCTCACTGCTCGCTCAGTGACTTGGAAGGGTCACCCAGTGGGACCCCAGGAAGGCCATTCAGTGTGAGTCTCCAGTGTGTGTGTGCAGGGTTTGAATGAGACTGGCAGGCCCCACTACGAGGCTCATTCAGGCTGAACGCCGGACGCTGGAAACTGAGGGACTGAATGACCTTCACAAGTAGGGGAGGTCAGTTGGGAATGTAAGTTTTGGATACAATTGTCGCATTATTCATATATGTTTTTTGCCATAATCAACCTCATGTTGCCGATAGTACCTGCCAGGCTTCTTGGCTAAATGCAGCCCTGGATAATTAATGAAACCAATGACCTACCTTTGATGTCTTCAGTTTTGACTGGTTTTTCTCAGTGAGTGCCTCTGAAATAAATAAAAAATCAACCTCACCAAATAAGAACTATGCCATGGCCAAAGTTACGCCAGGCAAGAAATCTCCAAAATCTACTAACAGCCAACAGCCACGCCTAGCCTTAAAATGGGCCGTTGTGCTGTTTCCTGGTTCTAAGAACCATGCCATGGCCAAAGTTACGCCAGGCAAGCAGTCTATAAAATCTACTCACAGCCAACAACCAACAAGGTTGGCAAGTCCAGCAACTCTTTCAAGTTAGCTATCACACAACACATAGACACAAACTATGTCTACAGTCTTTCCACAAGAGACAATCAACAAGTGCAGAAGCAAACAAATTGATCCAATATTAACATCAGATCAACATGCAGTAAATAAATAGCTCAACCAAAGAACCTTCAAGACTACGTCCACCAACAACAAGCCAGCAAAAAGAGCAAACTCTTTTCCTCCTAACACAACCAGGCTCAGAGACAACTCATGTCAAGCCTGAGCCACAAATCCTGTCCTGTATTGTATACGGCATCGCAATAAAAATCATCACCAGCTTTTCTTTCGCAGCTAAGGAGTCTGGCTGGTACTGGCATTCTTTCTAAGGGAGTGAAGGTGGGATGGAGGTGACCCAAAAGGATTCCCTCCCAGTCGGAGCACTGAGGGCGTCTTCAGGGACTGGAGGAGGCAATGCAGCTCTTGACTCCCCCAGGCTGTTTCGCCCTCACTGCTCGCTCAGTGACTTGGAAGGGTCACCCAGTGGGACCCCAGGAAGGCCATTCAGTGTGAGTCTCCAGTGTGTGTGTGCAGGGTTTGAATGAGACTGGCAGGCCCCACTACGAGGCTCATTCAGGCTGAACGCCGGACGCTGGAAACTGAGGGACTGAATGACCTTCACAAGTAGGGGAGGTCAGTTGGGAATGTAAGTTTTGGATACAATTGTCGCATTATTCATATATGTTTTTTGCCATAATCAACCTCATGTTGCCGATAGTACCTGCCAGGCTTCTTGGCTAAATGCAGCCCTGGATAATTAATGAAACCAATGACCTACCTTTGATGTCTTCAGTTTTGACTGGTTTTACTCAGTGTCTCTGAAATAAATAAAAAATCAACCTCACCAAATGTGAACTTGGTGCTCAAAGACTAGCAAACTAATTCAACAATTTGACAAAGGAGCTTTTATGCGCTTTTATCCTATCAGTGAAGAAAGTAACATACAATGAATTGGAGTGATGTGCCCTTGAGAATACCTCAGACTAGAGGTTCCTACTGTCCCAAAGATATGGCCTCCAGCCCCTGGAGTTTCCCTTACTCTCCAAGAACAGGAAGGCATCCCTGAAATTGCCTCAGGCAGCGGGAGTTTACCTTCCTGCAAGAAACTTAGGTCAGTTCCTGGACCTGAAGCAAGTTTAGTGAACTTTTGCCTTTAGTTCAATTAAGATGCTAGTCTCCTACATATTTTACATTTTTAACGCCTAAGCATAGTTTTACTCCTAACAATAAACTTTTAAGAATTAAAATTACCACCAGTGCTATCCTTAAGACCCCAGAATAAGCTATTCATTAGCACCCCACCTCACACAATATCTAAGTCTCCGGTAGAATTACCTCAGGACGCCAGACGTTGCAGCCCGATCCAGGAACGAAATCTTCGGCTGCGGAAGCGCAGATTGGAGAGGGGTTTGAGTCTCCCCCTCCTGCGCACTTGCAGCAGCGTCTCTTTGGAAGGCACAAGGGACGCAGCATCTCTGGAGAGTCTCGGTAACCCAGGTCAGGGTTGCATCCAATGCCATGGCAAAGTTACGCCAGGCAAGAAATCTCAAAATCTACTCACAGCCAACAGCCGTGCCAGGCCTTAAAATGGGCCATTGAGCTGTTTCCTGGTTCTAAGAACCATGCCATGGCCAAAGTTACGCCAGGCAAGAAATATCTAAAATCTACTCACAGCCAACAGCCGTGCCAGGCCTTAAAATGGGCCATTGAGCTGTTTCCTGGTTCTAAGAACCATGCCATGGCCAAAGTTATGCCAGGCAATCAGTCTATAAAATCTACTAACAGCCAACAGCCACGCCTAGCCTTAAATTGGGCAGTTGAGCTGTTTCCTGGTTCTAAGAACCATGCCATGGCCAAAGTTACACCAGGCAAGAAGTCTATAAAATCTACTCACAGCCAACAGCCACGCCTAGCCTTAAATTGGGCTGTTGAGCTGTTTTCTGGTTCTAAGAACCATGCCATGGCCAAAGTTACACCAGGCAAGAAATCTCTAAAATCTACTAACAGCCAACAGCCACGCCTAGCCTTAAAATGGGCCATTGAGCTGTTTCCTGGTTCTAAGAACCATGCCATGGCCAAAGTTACACCAGGCAAGAAATCTCTAAAATCTACTAACAGCCAACAGCCACGCCTAGCCTTAAATTGGGCAGTTGAGCTGTTTCCTGGTTCTAAGAACCATGCCATGGCCAAAGTTACACCAGGCAAGAAATCTCTAAAATCTACTAACAGCCAACAGCCATGCCTAGCCTTAAAATGGGCCGTTGAGCTGTTTCCTGGTTCTAAGAACCATGCCATGGCCAAAGTTACGCCAGGCAAGAAATCTCTAAAATCTACTCACAGCCAACAGCCACGCCTAGCCTTAAAATTGGGCCATTGAGCTGTTTTCTGGTTCTAAGAACCATGCCATGGCCAAAGTTATGCCAGGCAAGAAATCTCTAAAATCTACTAACAGCCAACAGCCACGCCTAGCCTTAAAATTGGGCCATTGAGCTGTTTTCTGGTTCTAAGAACCATGCCATGGCCAAAGTTATGCCAGGCAATCAGTCTATAAAATCTACTCACAGCCAACAGCCATGCCTAGCCTTAAAATGGGCCGTTGAGCTGTTTTCTGGTTCTAAGAACCATGCCATGGCTAAAGTTATGCCAGGCAAGAAATCTCTAAAATCTACTAACAGCCAACAGCCACACCTAGCCTTAAAATTGGGCCATTGAGCTGTTTTCTGGTTCTAAGAACCATGCCATGGCTAAAGTTATGCCAGGCAAGAAATCTCTAAAATCTACTAACAGCCAACAGCCACACCTAGCCTTAAAATTGGGCCATTGAGCTGTTTTCTGGTTCTAAGAACCATGCCATGGCCAAAGTTATGCCAGGCAATCAGTCTATAAAATCTACTAACAGCCAACAGCCACACCTAGCCTTAAAATGGGCAGTTGAGCTGTTTTCTGGTTCTAAGAACCATGCCATGGCCAAAGTTATGCCAGGCAATCAGTCTATAAAATCTACTAACAGCCAACAGCCATGCCTAGCCTTAAAATGGGCCGTTGAGCTGTTTTCTGGTTCTAAGAACCATGCCATGGCTAAAGTTATGCCAGGCAAGAAATCTCTAAAATCTACTCACAGCCAACAGCCACGCCTAGCCTTAAATTGGGCAGTTGAGCTGTTTTCTGGTTCTAAGAACCATGCCATGGCCAAAGTTACACCAGGCAAGAAATCTCTAAAATCTACTAACAGCCAACAGCCACACCTAGCCTTAAAATTGGGCCATTGAGCTGTTTTCTGGTTCTAAGAACCATGCCATGGCTAAAGTTATGCCAGGCAAGAAATCTCTAAAATCTACTAACAGCCAACAGCCACACCTAGCCTTAAAATTGGGCCATTGAGCTGTTTCCTGGTTCTAAGAACCATGCCATGGCCAAAGTTATGCCAGGCAATCAGTCTATAAAATCTACTAACAGCCAACAGCCACACCTAGCCTTAAAATGGGCAGTTGAGCTGTTTTCTGGTTCTAAGAACCATGCCATGGCCAAAGTTATGCCAGGCAAGAAATCTCTAAAATCTACTAACAGCCAACAGCCACACCTAGCCTTAAAATTGGGCCATTGAGCTGTTTTCTGGTTCTAAGAACCATGCCATGGCCAAAGTTATGCCAGGCAATCAGTCTATAAAATCTACTAACAGCCAACAGCCACACCTAGCCTTAAAATGGGCAGTTGAGCTGTTTCCTGGTTCTAAGAACCATGCCATGGCCAAAGTTACGCCAGGCAAGAAATCTCTAAAATCTACTAACAGCCAACAGCCATGCCTAGCCTTAAAATGGGCCATTGAGCTGTTTTCTGGTTCTAAGAACCATGCCAAGGCCAAAGTTACGCCAGGCAAGAAATCTCTAAAATCTACTAACAGCCAACAACCAACAAGGTTGGCAAGTCCAGCAACTCTTTCAAATTAGCTATCACACAACACATAGACATAAACTATGTCTACAGTCTTTCCACAAGAGACAATCAACAAGTCCAAAAGCAAACAAATTGATCCAATATTAACATCAGATCAACAGGCAGTAAATAAATAGCTCAACCAAAGCACCTCCAAGACCACGTCCACCAACACTGAAACAACAAGCCACTAAAACATCCGTTGAGAGCAAACTCTGTTCCTCCTAACACAACCAAGCTCAGAAAGCACCAAAGACAGCTCATGTCAAGCCTGAGCCACAAATCCTGTCCTGTATTGTATACGGCATCGCAATAAAAATCATCACCAGCTTTTCTTTCGCAGCTAAGGAGTCTGGCTGGTACTGGCATTCTTTCTAAGGGAGTGAAGGTGGGATGGAGGTGACCCAAAAGGATTCCCTCCCAGTCGGAGCACTGAGGGCGTCTTCAGGGACTGGAGGAGGCAATGCAGCTCTTGACTCCCCCAGGCTGTTTCGCCCTCACTGCTCGCTCAGTGACTTGGAAGGGTCACCCAGTGGGACCCCAGGAAGGCCATTCAGTGTGAGTCTCCAGTGTGTGTGTGCAGGGTTTGAATGAGACTGGCAGGCCCCACTACGAGGCTCATTCAGGCTGAACGCCGGACGCTGGAAACTGAGGGACTGAATGACCTTCACAAGTAGGGGAGGTCAGTTGGGAATGTAAGTTTTGGATACAATTGTCGCATTATTCATATATGTTTTTTGCCATAATCAACCTCATGTTGCCGATAGTACCTGCCAGGCTTCTTGGCTAAATGCAGCCCTGGATAATTAATGAAACCAATGACCTACCTTTGATGTCTTCAGTTTTGACTGGTTTTTCTCAGTGAGTGCCTCTGAAATAAATAAAAAATCAACCTCACCAAATAAGAACTATGCCATGGCCAAAGTTACGCCAGGCAAGAAATCTCCAAAATCTACTAACAGCCAACAGCCACGCCTAGCCTTAAAATGGGCCGTTGTGCTGTTTCCTGGTTCTAAGAACCATGCCATGGCCAAAGTTACGCCAGGCAAGCAGTCTATAAAATCTACTCACAGCCAACAACCAACAAGGTTGGCAAGTCCAGCAACTCTTTCAAGTTAGCTATCACACAACACATAGACACAAACTATGTCTACAGTCTTTCCACAAGAGACAATCAACAAGTGCAGAAGCAAACAAATTGATCCAATATTAACATCAGATCAACATGCAGTAAATAAATAGCTCAACCAAAGAACCTTCAAGACTACGTCCACCAACAACAAGCCAGCAAAAAGAGCAAACTCTTTTCCTCCTAACACAACCAGGCTCAGAGACAACTCATGTCAAGCCTGAGCCACAAATCCTGTCCTGTATTGTATACGGCATCGCAATAAAAATCATCACCAGCTTTTCTTTCGCAGCTAAGGAGTCTGGCTGGTACTGGCATTCTTTCTAAGGGAGTGAAGGTGGGATGGAGGTGACCCAAAAGGATTCCCTCCCAGTCGGAGCACTGAGGGCGTCTTCAGGGACTGGAGGAGGCAATGCAGCTCTTGACTCCCCCAGGCTGTTTCGCCCTCACTGCTCGCTCAGTGACTTGGAAGGGTCACCCAGTGGGACCCCAGGAAGGCCATTCAGTGTGAGTCTCCAGTGTGTGTGTGCAGGGTTTGAATGAGACTGGCAGGCCCCACTACGAGGCTCATTCAGGCTGAACGCCGGACGCTGGAAACTGAGGGACTGAATGACCTTCACAAGTAGGGGAGGTCAGTTGGGAATGTAAGTTTTGGATACAATTGTCGCATTATTCATATATGTTTTTTGCCATAATCAACCTCATGTTGCCGATAGTACCTGCCAGGCTTCTTGGCTAAATGCAGCCCTGGATAATTAATGAAACCAATGACCTACCTTTGATGTCTTCAGTTTTGACTGGTTTTACTCAGTGTCTCTGAAATAAATAAAAAATCAACCTCACCAAATGTGAACTTGGTGCTCAAAGACTAGCAAACTAATTCAACAATTTGACAAAGGAGCTTTTATGCGCTTTTATCCTATCAGTGAAGAAAGTAACATACAATGAATTGGAGTGATGTGCCCTTGAGAATACCTCAGACTAGAGGTTCCTACTGTCCCAAAGATATGGCCTCCAGCCCCTGGAGTTTCCCTTACTCTCCAAGAACAGGAAGGCATCCCTGAAATTGCCTCAGGCAGCGGGAGTTTACCTTCCTGCAAGAAACTTAGGTCAGTTCCTGGACCTGAAGCAAGTTTAGTGAACTTTTGCCTTTAGTTCATTGAAGATGCTAGTCTCCTACATGTTTTGCTTTTTTAAAGGACTTCCGTCTTGACTTAGAATTGTCTCAGGTCCCAAGAATTGACTTTATTGGAGAGACCAAGATCAACTCCTGGACCTGAAGTAATTGTAGCTAATTGTAGTTCTTCAGAATAGAATACTTTATTTGGCCCAGGAGCTTAAGAACTTTAGCCTTGACTAAAATTACACCTCAGGTCTCAAGAAGTCATTAATTCCAGAGAGCAAGGTCACCTCCTGGGGGAATTTTACCGGTAAAAGTTACTTTTAATTCTGAGTTGCTTGTGGTGGTTAGGTCCTTTCAACAGGACATGGCTTGTGATTACCCCAGGTTCCATCAATATTTTACTCTAAAAGCTTCAGCTTTGGCTAAAATTTCCCTTCCTTGACTTTATTTCCAGAAAGTAAGGTCAACTCATGGGCATGAAGTAATTTTGCCTTTAGTTACTTGAAGTGTAGCTAGTCCTCTACGTGCTTTGCTTCTTTTTCGCCTCACAATCAAGATGTTGCAAGTTCAACCCTAGGTAGAGGCAAATGTATGGTCTCCTGCTTGAGCAGGGGGTTGGACTAGATGACCTGCAAGGTCCCTTCCAACTCTGCTAATCTGTTAGAACTTGAACCTTGGCTATAATTACCTCAAGTGCCAACAAGTTCACTTTATCCAAGAGAGGGAGGGTTAATTCCAGAGACTGAAGCAATTTTGCCTTTTAAGCTGATTTTAACACTTAATTCACCTGCGGTAGTTTAGCCCTTTTTAACTGCACCTGCCTAAAAAACTGCCTCAGCTTTGTTCCTCCTGAAGTAATTATTTTACTCTTCCCCACCTGTGGGTGATTTGGTCCTAATTTTTAACCAGGCGCAGCTGAGATTACCTCAGGCTCCACCAATATTTTATTTTACTCCCTAAAAACTTGGCTAAAAAACAATTCAGCACCCAGAGGTTTGCCTCATTTCCCTGTGGGAAAAGCACTTTTCCTGGGACTGAAAGAGGTAACTCGCCATAGGTGAGCTGTGGTACTTTGGAGTCCTTTAAATAAGATGCAGAGATATTGCTTCAGCCATTTCTGGCGTTTTACTCCTAAGAGTATTTTTACTCCTAAGAATTAACTTTTAAGAACTAAAATTGCCACAGGTGCTATCCTTACTACCCGAGAATAGGCTATTCCTTAGCGCCCCATCCCACCTCTAAGCCTCCGCTAGAATTACCTCAGGGCTGGAGAGGCTACGGCACCGTCCGAAGTCTTGGGCTGCCGGAGCGCAGATGGGAGAGGGGTTTGGGGTTTTCGAAGGCGCAAGAGACGCAGCGTCTGCGGAGAGTCTCGGTCCCCCAGGTCAGGGTTGTGCCCCATGAACCTGGAGTTTGGGGTTTTTTTCCCTCTGAAGAAGAGGAAAACTGGACTTTCTTTTATTTCGGCGACCTTTCGTTTCTCCGAGAGACGCAGCGGCGTCGGCTGCTCCGGCTTCTGCAGCGCGCTCGCTTTATTGGGCTCGGCCTGAGGAGCCCGCTGACTTTTTAAACTGCCCCCGCCCCCCTCGGAGGTGGGGGTGGGTGGGAGAAGCCAATCAGGCAATCCGAAGGGAAAGGATTTCCGAAACAGCCAATCGACAGCCGAGGTGGGCGGTCCGAGAGCGCCGGGGCGGGAAAGGCACGCGCGAGCCACGCAGGTGGGACCGCTTCGGCCGAGCCGAAGTTGCCATGGAAACGGCGCGCGAGGCGGCTCCTCCAGGCCAGGTGGGCCTCGGCTGCCCAGGTGAGGGCGATTGGAGGCAGGCAGGCGGTTTGTGCACGTGTCTGTGAGTGCGCAATGCCTTCTCTCCTCCAGGCTTCGCCCCCACCTGTGGAACCCTTCGCCCGACAGCCCCTTGTCTCAAATTGTATTGCGCAAGGGGTTGGACTAGAAGACCTCCGGGGTCCCTTTCATCTCTGTTCTGATTGATCTTGCTCTTAACCTATTTCGGATTGATGACCTGGGCAAATCAAATGTGAAGCACTCTCTAGGCCACCTTTCAACGAGTTGTAAGGAGGCAGGTGCATGCATTCTCCTATGAGTAAATGCATGTTTTATTACCACGTGTCTGCTGTGAGCCCATAACACATAAGAGCCAGGCCCATGGTCCAGCTTTTCAGGCCTATTTATATAGTTCTTCTACATAGCAATCATAGCATGATGCAGTTGGATAGAAACTAGAAATTTGAGTGTCTGCTGGCACTGTGACTGCCACTGTAAAGCAATGGGGGTGGACCACTCCATAATGTGTCCCATGGAGACCTGCTGGAAAAGACACCTCCTTAGTGATGTGAAGCTGCCTCATCCCAGTTCAAATGATTATCCGGCCAGACAGCAAATAATTCCCAGGCTAACTGTCCAGGTCTCCAGGAAGATGTTGGTCATATTGCCTGCTTTTGACTCTTTCCAAGCGGTGGTGAAAAGGCCTTCCAGTGATAAACTCTCAACCTTCCAAATGGGAGGTGATTGTCTTCGCCACTAGGCCAACATAAATAAAATAATGTGCCCTTGGAAACTGGAATGGGTGCCTTAAAATGAGCATCCATTCACATTATTTGTAAAAATAACGTGAGAAATAAATAACTTTTAAAAACCTACCACCACTACCCAAGCCAAGGAAATTTCACCTGCCATCATGCCATGGAAATAACACAACACAATTGATCATTAAACCGATTAAAAAGTCAACACAATTCTAGGCTGCATATACAGAGGGATAGAATCAAGATCACATGAAGGGTTAATGCCACTTTATAAGGCCTTGGGAAGGCCACACTTGGAATACTGCATCCAGCTTTGGTCATCACGATGTAGAAAAGATGTGGAGCCTCTAGAAAGAGTGCAGAGAAGAGCAACCAAGAGGATTAGGGGAGTAGAGGCTAAAACATATGAAGAACGGTTGCAGGAACTGGGTATGTCTAGTTTAATGAAAAGAAGGACTAGAGGAGACACGATAGCAGTGTTCCAATATCTCAGGGGTTGCCACAAAGAAGAGGGATACAAACTATTCTCCAAAGCACCTGAGGGCAGAGCAAGAAGCAATGGGTGGAAACTAATCAAGGAGAGAAGCAGCTTAGAACTAAGGACAAACTTCCTGACAGTTAGAACAATTAATCAGTGGAACAACTTGCCTCCAGAAGTTGTGAATGCTCCAACACTGAAGGTTTTTAAGAAGATGTTGGATAACCATTTGTCTGAAGTGGTGTAGAGTTCCCTGCCTAAGCAGGGGGTTGGACTAGAAGACCTCCAAGGTCCCTTTCAGCTCTGTTATTCTATTATTTTTACCAGTTGCCTGTACACCCTTCTCACTATAGTTCTGCACCCAAGAGAAAGGATTCAAAGTGGCCCACATCCACAAAAGTTTGACTCTCCCTACAACCACGGTTACGGGGGTTACAGTTTACTTTCTCATTGAGGTTATTTCTGTAATTTTAAGAAGCCAACCACCGTGACAGAATTTTGGGGTTGTTCAAATCTAACAAAGTAGACTCCCACCTAACCATACCGATGGGCTAGGAAACCATTGGCGAGGTCGGTTTTGCTCTCCGAATTCAAGGGGACCTAACCCTAACCCTAAATTGGTTTTTCCCCCCTATGGGATTTCCCCATGTATTTCAATGGGAAGCATAGAGGGTGGGGACTCGAAAACCCGACCCCCTACTAACCATACCGATGGGCTAGGAAGCCATTGGCGAGGTCGGTTTTGCTCTCCGAATTCAAGGGGACCTAACCCTAACCCTAAATTGGTTTTTCCCCCCTATGGGATTTCCCCATGTATTTCAATGGGAAGCATAGAGGGTGGGGACTCGAAAACCCGACCCCCTACTAACCATACCGATGGGCTAGGAAGCCATTGGCGAGGTCGGTTTTGCTCTCCGAATTCAAGGGGACCTAACCCTAACCCTAAATTGGTTTTTTCCCCCTATGGGATTTCCCCATGTATTTCAATGGGAAGCATAGAGGGTGGGGACTCGAAAACCCGACCCCCTACTAACCATACCGATGGGCTAGGAAACCATTGGCGAGGTCGGTTTTGCTCTCCGAATTCAAGGGGACCTAACCCTAACCCTAAATTGGTTTTTCCCCCCTATGGGATTTCCCCATGTATTTCAATGGGAAGCATAGAGGGTGGGGACTCGAAAACCCGACCCCCTACTAACCATACCGATGGGCTAGGAAGCCATTGGCGAGGTCGGTTTTGCTCTCCGAATTCAAGGGGACCTAACCCTAACCCTAAATTGGTTTTTTCCCCCTATGGGATTTCCCCATGTATTTCAATGGGAAGCATAGAGGGTGGGGACTCGAAAACCCGACCACCTACTAACCATACCGATGGGCTAGGAAGCCATTGGCGAGGTCGGTTTTGCTCTCCGAATTCAAGGGGACCTAACCCTAACCCTAAATTGGTTTTTTCCCCTATGGGATTTCCCCATGTATTTCAATGGGAAGCATAGAGGGTGGGGACTCGAAAACCCGACCCCCTACTAACCATACCGATGGGCTAGGAAGCCATTGGCGAGGTCGGTTTTGCTCTCCGAATTCAAGGGGACCTAACCCTAACCCTAAATTGGTTTTTTCCCCCTATGGGATTTCCCCATGTATTTCAATGGGAAGCATAGAGGGTGGGGACTCGAAAACCCGACCCCCTACTAACCATACCGATGGGCTAGGAAGCCATTGGCGAGGTCGGTTTTGCTCTCCGAATTCAAGGGGACCTAACCCTAACCCTAAATTGGTTTTTTCCCCCTATGGGATTTCCCCATGTATTTCAATGGGAAGCATAGAGGGTGGGGACTCGAAAACCCGACCCCCTACTAACCATACCGATGGGCTAGGAAACCATTGGCGAGGTCGGTTTTGCTCTCCGAATTCAAGGGGACCTAACCCTAACCCTAAATTGGTTTTTCCCCCCTATGGGATTTCCCCATGTATTTCAATGGGAAGCATAGAGGGTGGGGACTCGAAAACCCGACCCCCTACTAACCATACCGATGGGCTAGGAAGCCATTGGCGAGGTCGGTTTTGCTCTCCGAATTCAAGGGGACCTAACCCTAACCCTAAATTGGTTTTTTCCCCCTATGGGATTTCCCCATGTATTTCAATGGGAAGCATAGAGGGTGGGGACTCGAAAACCCGACCCCCTACTAACCATACCGATGGGCTAGGAAGCCATTGGCGAGGTCGGTTTTGCTCTCCGAATTCAAGGGGACCTAACCCTAACCCTAAATTGGTTTTTCCCCCCTATGGGATTTCCCCATGTATTTCAATGGGAAGCATAGAGGGTGGGGACTCGAAAACCCGACCCCCTACTAACCATACCGATGGGCTAGGAAACCATTGGCGAGGTCGGTTTTGCTCTCCGAATTCAAGGGGACCTAACCCTAACCCTAAATTGGTTTTTCCCCCCTATGGGATTTCCCCATGTATTTCAATGGGAAGCATAGAGGGTGGGGACTCGAAAACCCGACCCCCTACTAACCATACCGATGGGCTAGGAAGCCATTGGCGAGGTCGGTTTTGCTCTCCGAATTCAAGGGGACCTAACCCTAACCCTAAATTGGTTTTTTCCCCCTATGGGATTTCCCCATGTATTTCAATGGGAAGCATAGAGGGCGGGGACTCGAAAACCCGACCCCCTACTAACCATACCGATGGGCTAGGAAGCCATTGGCGAGGTCGGTTTTGCTCTCCGAATTCAAGGGGACCTAACCCTAACCCTAAATTGGTTTTTTCCCCCTATGGGATTTCCCCATGTATTTCAATGGGAAGCATAGAGGGTGGGGACTCGAAAACCCGACCCCCTACTAACCATACCGATGGGCTAGGAAGCCATTGGCGAGGTCAGTTTTGCTCTCCGAATTCAAGGGGACCTAACCCTAACCCTAAATTGGTTTTTTCCCCCTATGGGATTTCCCCATGTATTTCAATGGGAAGCATAGAGGGTGGGGACTCGAAAACCCGACCCCCTACTAACCATACCGATGGGCTAGGAAACCATTGGCGAGGTCGGTTTTGCTCTCCGAATTCAAGGGGACCTAACCCTAACCCTAAATTGGTTTTTCCCCCCTATGGGATTTCCTCATGTATTTCAATGGGAAGCATAGAGGGTGGGGACTCGAAAACCCGACCCCCTACTAACCATACCGATGGGCTAGGAAGCCATTGGCGAGGTCGGTTTTGCTCTCCGAATTCAAGGGGACCTAACCCTAACCCTAAATTGGTTTTTTCCCCCTATGGGATTTCCCCATGTATTTCAATGGGAAGCATAGAGGGTGGGGACTCGAAAACCCGACCCCCTACTAACCATACCGATGGGCTAGGAAGCCATTGGCGAGGTCGGTTTTGCTCTCCGAATTCAAGGGGACCTAACCCTAACCCTAAATTGTTTTTTTCCCCCTATGGGATTTCCCCATGTATTTCAATGGGAAGCATAGAGGGTGGGGACTCGAAAACCCGACCCCCTACTAACCATACCGATGGGCTAGGAAGCCATTGGCGAGGTCAGTTTTGCTCTCCGAATTCAAGGGGACCTAACCCTAACCCTAAATTGGTTTTTCCCCCCTATGGGATTTCCCCATGTATTTCAATGGGAAGCATAGAGGGTGGGGACTCGAAAACCCGACCCCCTACTAACCATACCGATGGGCTAGGAAGCCATTGGCGAGGTCGGTTTTGCTCTCCGAATTCAAGGGGACCTAACCCTAACCCTAAATTGGTTTTTTCCCCCTATGGGATTTCCCCATGTATTTCAATGGGAAGCATAGAGGGTGGGGACTCGAAAACCCGACCCCCTACTAACCATACCGATGGGCTAGGAAACCATTGGCGAGGTCGGTTTTGCTCTCCGAATTCAAGGGGACCTAACCCTAACCCTAAATTGGTTTTTCCCCCCTATGGGATTTCCCCATGTATTTCAATGGGAAGCATAGAGGGTGGGGACTCGAAAACCCGACCCCCTACTAACCATACCGATGGGCTAGGAAGCCATTGGCGAGGTCGGTTTTGCTCTCCGAATTCAAGGGGGCCAAACCCTAACCCTAAATTGGTTTTTTCCCCCTATGGGATTTCCCCATGTATTTCAATGGGAAGCATAGAGGGTGGGGACTCGAAAACCCGACCCCCTACTAACCATACCGATGGGCTAGGAAGCCATTGGCGAGGTCGGTTTTGCTCTCCGAATTCAAGGGGACCTAACCCTAACCCTAAATTGGTTTTTCCCCCTATGGGATTTCCCCATGTATTTCAATGGGAAGCATAGAGGGTGGGGACTCGAAAACCCGACCCCCTACTAACCATACCGATGGGCTAGGAAGCCATTGGCGAGGTCGGTTTTGCTCTCCGAATTCAAGGGGACCTAACCCTAACCCTAAATTGGTTTTTTCCCCCTATGGGATTTCCCCATGTATTTCAATGGGAAGCATAGAGGGTGGGGACTCGAAAACCCGACCCCCTACTAACCATACCGATGGGCTAGGAAGCCATTGGCGAGGTCGGTTTTGCTCTCCGAATTCAAGGGGACCTAACCCTAACCCTAAATTGGTTTTTTCCCCCCTATGGGATTTCCCCATGTATTTCAATGGGAAGCATAGAGGGTGGGGACTCGAAAACCCGACCCCCTACTAACCATACCGATGGGCTAGGAAGCCATTGGCGAGGTCGGTTTTGCTCTCCGAATTCAAGGGGACCTAACCCTAACCCTAAATTGGTTTTTTCCCCCTATGGGATTTCCCCATGTATTTCAATGGGAAGCATAGAGGGTGGGGACTCGAAAACCCGACCCCCTACTAACCATACCGATGGGCTAGGAAACCATTGGCGAGGTCGGTTTTGCTCTCCGAATTCAAGGGGACCTAACCCTAACCCTAAATTGGTTTTTCCCCCCTATGGGATTTCCCCATGTATTTCAATGGGAAGCATAGAGGGTGGGGACTCGAAAACCCGACCCCCTACTAACCATACCGATGGGCTAGGAAGCCATTGGCGAGGTCGGTTTTGCTCTCCGAATTCAAGGGGACCTAACCCTAACCCTAAATTGGTTTTTCCCCCTATGGGATTTCCCCATGTATTTCAATGGGAAGCATAGAGGGTGGGGACTCGAAAACCCGACCCCCTACTAACCATACCGATGGGCTAGGAAGCCATTGGCGAGGTCGGTTTTGCTCTCCGAATTCAAGGGGACCTAACCCTAACCCTAAATTGGTTTTTTCCCCCTATGGGATTTCCCCATGTATTTCAATGGGAAGCATAGAGGGTGGGGACTCGAAAACCCGACCCCCTACTAACCATACCGATGGGCTAGGAAGCCATTGGCGAGGTCGGTTTTGCTCTCCGAATTCAAGGGGACCTAACCCTAACCCTAAATTGGTTTTTCCCCCCTATGGGATTTCCCCATGTATTTCAATGGGAAGCATAGAGGGTGGGGACTCGAAAACCCGACCCCCTACTAACCATACCGATGGGCTAGGAAGCCATTGGCGAGGTCGGTTTT
Organism: Natrix helvetica; assembly: GCF_964273705.1. NCBI lineage: Eukaryota > Metazoa > Chordata > Lepidosauria > Squamata > Natricidae > Natrix > Natrix helvetica. The sequence goes on from NC_138560.1 coordinate 2,263,201, forward strand.
GCTCTCCGAATTCAAGGGGACCTAACCCTAACCCTAAATTGGTTTTTCCCCCTATGGGATTTCCCCATGTATTTCAATGGGAAGCATAGAGGGTGGGGACTCGAAAACCCGACCCCCTACTAACCATACCGATGGGCTAGGAAGCCATTGGCGAGGTCGGTTTTGCTCTCCGAATTCAAGGGGACCTAACCCTAACCCTAAATTGGTTTTTTCCCCCTATGGGATTTCCCCATGTATTTCAATGGGAAGCATAGAGGGTGGGGACTCGAAAACCCGACCCCCTACTAACCATACCGATGGGCTAGGAAGCCATTGGCGAGGTCGGTTTTGCTCTCCGAATTCAAGGGGACCTAACCCTAACCCTAAATTGGTTTTTCCCCCCTATGGGATTTCCCCATGTATTTCAATGGGAAGCATAGAGGGTGGGGACTCGAAAACCCGACCCCCTACTAACCATACCGATGGGCTAGGAAGCCATTGGCGAGGTCGGTTTTGCTCTCCGAATTCAAGGGGACCTAACCCTAACCCTAAATTGGTTTTTTCCCCCTATGGGATTTCCCCATGTATTTCAATGGGAAGCATAGAGGGTGGGGACTCGAAAACCCGACCCCCTACTAACCATACCGATGGGCTAGGAAGCCATTGGCGAGGTCGGTTTTGCTCTCCGAATTCAAGGGGAACCTAACCCTAACCCTAAATTGGTTTTCCCCTATGGGATTTCCCCATGTATTTCAATGGGAAGCATAGAGGGTGGGGACTCGAAAACCGACCCCCTACTAACCATACCGATGGGCTAGGAAGCCATTGGCTAAGGTCGGTTTTGCTCTCCGAATTCAAGGGACCTACCCTAACCTAAATTGGTTTTTCCCCTATGGGATTTCCCCCAATGTTTT